>NC_045962.1:54264343-54285948 GCF_010909765.2 Amblyraja radiata | reverse complement strand
AATGGAACACGTTTGGCAGGTCTCTTGACATAGTTACTGACCTCTCCTCCACCCAGTCAGAGGTCATGCATTAAATTAAGGTAGCAAATTACCTCAGGCAACTGGTAACCTTATACCGTGGGAATGCAGATCTACTCACGTGCTGATGTTATTCCAGTTATCTAGGTCAAGGTAAGTTAATGAAGTGGGTGTAATTCACTTGCCGACCAGGGAGGAACTGAGTGAAAAGTTCCTGCTGCCTGGAGGAAGCTGGGCCCCATGGACTGGATGCCCTCGATCTTGCTCACAGCTCGTTAAAGCCTCAAGAAATCGAGGGCCAGCCATCGCATCCATTGTGGAGATGAGACTGGCACACAAGGAGCACAAACTGAACCACCGTGAGGGTCTACAGACAGCTCATGTCTAAATACCAGAGCCAGAGAGTAAAAGGAAAGAGGCCCTTCGGGCCGCCAAATCGGTGCTGACCATTAAGCATCAAATACCTTTGATCATTAGTCATTTAAAAACAATGGAACTATATTTAAATAATGAAAAGAATAAAACTATTGATTTTTTAGAATAATGCATCCCTTTTGAAACTGTCTCAAAAGTAAAATATCGCAGATGTTGGCGTTTAAAGATATTTAATTCATTGTAAGTGACAAAGTTAATTGAAATGGATTACAATGAATGGTCACAGACTTCTGCTTGTCATTTTAGTGGTGGTCGATGACCGTTTGAATGGATGGGGCTATTTCAGGTGTATCGGCTGTGGCTGGTGTAAAATGAGGGACAGATAGGGATGTATATGGTCTTGTTGATAAACAAAATGCTGGAGTAACTCAGTGGGACAGGCAGCATCTCTGGAGAGAAGGAATGGGTGACGTTCCAGGTTGAGACCCTTCTTCAGGCTGAGAGTCAGGGGAGAGGGAGACATAGAGACATGGAAGGGTAAGATGTGAAAACGAAAGATCAAAGGGGACGTAGATCAAGGGAAAGTAGAATGGATCCTTGTTAGCTGAGGGGAAAGTGGCAAGGAGGCATACAATCAGTAAAATTGAATCAGAAAGACAGTAAAACTAGTCGGGGAACTAGGACGGGGAGGGATGTAGAGAGAGGGAAAGCAAGGGTTACTTGAAGTTAAAGAGGTCAATATTCATGCCAAAGATAGACACAAAATTCTGGAGTAACTCAGCAGGACAGGTAGCATCTCTGGAGAGAAGTAATCCCCTGGGTAGAAGATGGAGGCGCAGGCAAGCACCGAGAAAACTCATGTGGCTGTGGTAGCGAGTCTGGGTTGTAACATGTTTGTTGAGTCGGAGAGCAGGAGGATTCACAGAGGGGGAGTAGCAAGAGAGGATGTTGCAGAACTCTCATCGGAGAGAGGAGGAGAACTTCTTCAAAGTAGATATAAGTTGATGGTAATACCGTTGGATGTCAAGGAAAGATG
Organism: Amblyraja radiata; assembly: GCF_010909765.2. Taxonomy (NCBI): domain Eukaryota; kingdom Metazoa; phylum Chordata; class Chondrichthyes; order Rajiformes; family Rajidae; genus Amblyraja; species Amblyraja radiata. The sequence continues at coordinate 54,284,519 of NC_045962.1, read as the reverse complement.
GTTTGATCCTCTCCTGCAGGGAGTGGGCATTTCCCAGTATTTGTGTAGCACATATGTTATTTGCCACTTCCCAGCCCTTGTCTAATGTGGCTTGGATCCTGCTGAGCACTTGCACGGGCTGATTCATGAATTTAAATCCATTGCTCTGAAGGTAAACGTGCCTTCAGTAACCCAGATACTTTTCGGGCCTAAATTTAAGTTACTCCATCATAATTTCCACATGACGCACATTCTCTCTGAGGTGCCCTTAAGCCATCTGTAGACGTTCCTCAACTGAGGTAATTACCTCCATTGTTTCTTGGCCAGGCTCTGCTTTGGCTGACCCCATTTGGTCTTTAATTATAAACACAATACTTGCTAATAGGGAGCAGTTCAAACATCGCAAAATGACGAGCCACATCCAATTACACTCCTTGTCCTTTGAGTCCTAGAGCAAAGGTCTGAGCAATTTATCCCTTCTCTTGTCACTAACTGTGTCAGAGAATTAGCAGCGTTGATTTTGTTCACTAACCTCTCAGCTACTGCAGCTTTGCGTGATTTATTTACTGCCTGAGAGGTTTATTATTTTTTTCTCTTTGTCTTGACTGGTTCGTTAATTTTGACATTATTGATGATATGTCACTGTTCCCATTTAACAGAAGAATTCATGTAACAACCATCCTGCTTTGTATAGGGAGCTGACATTATTGCCTTGAAGCTGGAGGATGAGAATGCATTATGCAAGAATATTACCATTTTGTATTTTATTATCTCTTCTGTCAGTTGGGAATTTGTATGGATTTTCCCTCCATTTATATCCTTTTTAATTGTCAACATGATGGTTAACATGATCTTGAAAGCAGTTTTGTGAAGCAAGGGTATTAGGGGATATGAAACTACTGTAGGTAAACGGATTAAAATGCAAATCCATCCTGATCAATGAAATGGTGGAACAGGCCTGAGGACGAAATTGCACATTTGTATTCCATAAATCTAAGTTCTCGAATGTTTTAAATACTATCACCAACAGAGATTACCAGGATTTATGGACGTCTGTAGACAGTACTGAACCGGTATTGATTCTGGATATCAAACCGATACATGGTTCAACATCGCCAGTTGGATCTGGATGGGCTGGTTGATGACTAGGTAATGGTTGGGTGACCTTGGGTCACTTTGGATGACGAGCTGGTGATGGCCTACATCCCTCTTGTATGCAGAAGCCTGGAGCAGAATGGCAAAGCAGAGGATCAAGAATGGCGTGAATGCTATCACGTGGAGCAGGTTGTCCAAATGTCTGGAGCTCGCTGACCATTGAATTGATTGTCCACATGTCCAAAACATGCAATTGTCTGCTCCTCCTTTCCTGCAAAAACTAGCATTGGCACTTTGTGTTTGAAGTATTTTTTGGCCCAGCCCAACCTAAGTGTTTCTGGTTGATGACATCTCATCCAATCTCCTTTTTGAAGTCCATTCTGAATATTCCTTTGTACGCCTTTCATCCCTCAACTTCATCTTTCAGCAATCGGCACATTTTTACACAGCCAGGATTTCATCTGCTGCTACAGTATGCATTGTGTTGTTCTTTTGCATGTGGTGGATCCTACATACCTCTCCAAGCTTCATCTTCAGTCACTTTGCATCATGGATAATGATTTTCTCCAAGTAAGTACTGAGAGTTATCTTTCAGTTATTTACCACCCCGAGCACCTCATTTGCCTTATCTGCCAGACTGCTCTGAATAACTCTGTGACAACTTGTATGAAAGAATGGTCTGTACTAACTCTGCAAGAACATGGATGCATGATTTCAGTATGGTTCAGAGTATGAATGTTTGTGAATGTTTGGATTGAGAAACGGGGAGCTGTAACCTTGTTACAGGGTCAATAGCCAAGAGATGTCAAGAGTGTTTTATTGTCATATGTCCTGAAACGGAACAATTAAATTCTTACATGCAGTAGCACAACAGATATGTAAGTATAATGTTCTGTAAGCATGATAATAAACAATAAAAAAAGTTCAGTATATATATATAGAAAACAAACAATAATAGTGCAAAAATAAATTTAATTGTATGCGGATGACCTGCTCCTGTACATCTCGAAACCAGTCAGCTCTCTCCCTGTGATTACGAATATTTTAGAACGGTTCGGCGCGTATTCTGGTTATAAACTTAACTACCAAAAGAGTAAGCTATTACCGATTAACTCATTGGCTAAGCAGCTCCCTCGCTCTTTAACCTCATTCAAATGGGCAGAGGACGGGTTCGCTACCTCGGTGTTTTTATCACAACACCCTTATCTGATATGTTCCGCACAAACTTTCTGCCTCTGGTTGAGAAAGCTGAAAGAGATTTTGACCGCTGGTCAGTTTTACCGCTATCCCTCGTGGGCCGGGTAAATCTGGTCAAGATGGTCGTCCTACCCAAATTCCTGTATCTTTTCCAGCACGTCCTTATACTTATCACTAAATCTTTTTTTGATAAATTAGAAAGGACAATATCTAAATTTTTATGGGGTAGCAAACCGGCTAGAATCCGAAAGGCGATTCTGCACTCCTAAGAGTGACGGCGGTTTGGCACTTCCTGACTTTAGGCGATACTATTGGGCAGCTAACTTGCAAAAACTCCTGTATTGGATGAATGATGATTGCGACCACCTACCGACCTGGGTACACATGGAAAAGGCGAGTTCACATCTCCCGTTGCGGTCTGTCCTATGCTCCCAACTCCCCCTTCCTATAACATCTGCGGGTGCAGGCCCAATTGCGTCCCTCTCGCTCAAGATATGGAGTCAACTCAGGAATAACTTTGGTTTACAAGGCCCTTCCATCTTGACCCCACTGCTTAAAAACCACATCTTTAAACCTTCAAGTACAGACCACGCATTCAAAACCTGGCATAGCAACGGTATCAGTAGTATCAAAAACCTATACAAGGATGGCATCTTTTCATCTTTTGCGGAGCTCTCGTCCAACTATAGCCTCCCAAACTCCCACCTTTTTCGTTTTTTCCAGATTAGGGATTTTGTGAAGAAGACATTCCCCCATTTCCCAAATCGCCCCCCTGAAACCCTGACCGATACCATCTTAGCTCTAGATCCCAACCGGAAGAAATGCATCTCTGTTTTGTATAACTTGTTAGGGTCGGTTATATTGAAACCTCATACCTCATTAAAAGCTGCGTGGGAGGGTGAGCTGAATACGAAACTAACAGACCAGCAATGGGACTCTGCCTTGGATTTGATCCATTCTTCCTCCATATGTGCCCGTCATGGCCTAATCCAATGCAAAGTCCTTCACAAAGTCCACTACACAAATGCAAGATTATCTAGAATTTACCCCGCTGTTAGGGACACCTGCAACAGATGTAATCAATCTCCTGCCAACCATAGCCATATGTTTTGATCTTGCCCTAAGCTAGCAACCTTTTGGAGGAGTGCTTTCGACTTGATAAGCAGAGCCTACGGCCAGACTATTCCTCCAAACCCACTGTCAGCCATTTTCGGTACCCCTCCCAACACCAACCTCTCTGTTGCGGTGAAACGGGTTCTAACTTTTACAACCTTGTTAGCCCGGAGACTGATCTTGCTTAACTGGAGGCTCACCTGTCCCCCGACACACGCCCGCTGGATTAAGGAGGTGCTTTACAATTTAAAGCTTGAAAAACTTAGGTTCTCTCTCAAAGGCTCTACCAAGACATTCCTAGATACATGGAACCCTTTCTTGGAACTTGTTAACTCTGTCAACTTGTCCCCGGACTCGGAAGAGGACTGAGTGCTCTCCACCATTGTTCTGCTCTACTGCAGCTGCTCTCCCCTTAATCCCCCCCCCCCCCATACTTACTTATTTAATTACTTACTTATTTACTGTTATTAGTGACCCCCTTTTTTTTTTTTTTTAGTACTTTTTGTTTCGTTTATCTTACCATATTTGTGTGGACGTGTATGTATGTGAGTGTTGTTTGTCCCCGTTTGGTTCCGACCTAATTCGGGTGGGTTGAAGGTGGGTAAGGGTAAGGGCTTTGAGGGTCGCTTACATACTGTTGCACAATTATGCCTTGACTGTCACTGTCTGTTATCATTGTATGTATGCAAATTGCTGTGAAATGCAAATAAAAAGATTTAAATCAAGATAAATTTAATGCTCTCAATTCTATATAGTTTGGAGCTTATTTGGAGGTTGTAGTGTTTAATAGCTTGAAGGGAAGAAGCTGCTCCTGAACCTGGGCTTCACAGTTATCAGACTTTAATACCTTCTTCTCCATGGCAGGGGTGAAATCAAAGTGTGGCCAGTGTGGTATCGGCCTGTGATGATGCTGGCTGCCTTTTTGAGGCAGAGCTCATGTAGATCCCTTCAATGGCGGGGAGGTCAGTGCCCGTGATGGACTGGGCAGTGTTCACCCAGTGGGCAAGGTCTAGGGGCGTTGAATTATAAACCTGGAGACACAATTTCAATGATGTACCACAGCATATAGAGACTCTAAATTAAAACCATTCTGTAAATCTGGTCAATGAAATTTGTACCTGTAATGGATAGGACTGCTTTATTGCACCAGAACTATTTGCTCACAAATTCTCCCAGGAGAAAGAGGTTTCCTCTCCTATTTGTGATCCAGATCCACAGTGGTTGGCTCATGGTTTTCTTCATGGGATGAAAGAGATTTAAAGCAGCTCTGGGTGTGGGCTGGAGCAGCTGGGCCCACCTTCTGAAGAAGCCATTTACAATTGCCACACTCTCAATACTTACTGTTGCTGGCTGCAGTGTTCTCATTACAGGAATAAAGTAAGAAAGAAGAGGATCAGCCCACAAAGAAGGCAACTTTCCACCAAACATGATTTTTTTTCATTTGCCCATCCTTCCAAACAAGGCAAGACTGTCTCACCCAGACATCATGTGAACATCGACGAGACGCGGATTTTTATTACGTTGTGTTGATATGGCAACAAACTCTGGTAATTTGGATTCTATAGATCTTAAATTGCTGTTTTCTGTTTGTGCTGACCTTGCTTTCCTGATTTTGACTTGTCTTTATCTTTTGGCCAAGTATTTTTTTTAGTTTAGTTTAATTTAGACAATAGACAATAGGTGCAGGAGTAGGCCATTCGGCCCTTCGATCCAGCACCGCCATTCAATGTGATCATGGCTGATCATCCCCAATCAGTACCCCGTTCCTGCCTTCTCCCCATATCCCCTGACTCTGCTATTTTTAAGAGCAATATCTAGCTCTCTCTTGAAAGCATCCAGAGAACCTGCCTCCACCGCCCTCTGAGGCAGAGAATTCCACAGACTCACCACTCTCTGTGAACAAAAGTGTTTCCTCGTCTCCGTTCTAAATGGCTTACTCCTTAAGGGCCTGTCCCACCAGCATGCGATTGCATGCGTCTAGCGTGACCAAACGTGGTGGCTTGAGGTGTACGGCTCCGCACAACTCCATACGGCTCCGGTGATCGAAGTGGGACTGGCCCCGCGAGGCCGTACGGCTCAAGCGACCACGTTAGGTAATGCTCGCCGCATGCAGTCGCATGCTGGTGGGACAGGCCCTTTATTCTTAAACTGTGGCCCCTGGTTCTGGACTCCCCCAACATCGGGAACATGTTTCCTGCTTCTAGCGTGTCCAAACCCTTACAATCTTAACAATCTTATATGTTTCAAGTTTAGAGATACAGCGCGGAAACAGGCCCTTTGGCCCACCGGATCCTCGCCGAGCAGCGATCCCCGCGCATTAACACTATCCTACACACGCTAGGGACAATTTTTATCTGATTTATATATTTTTTTCTATAATATTTTTACACAATGTTAAAAATTCAGGTAGTTATGTGATTTGCGTCATGAACTTAAACGAAAAAGCAACTCGGCCCACAGCCTAGACTTGGAAATCCTGTGGAAGTAACTCCATACTTCCAGAGGGAGTGTGTAGGGAGGAACTGCAGATGCTGGTTTAAACCGAAGATAGACACAAAAAGCTGGAGTAACTCAGCGGGACAGGCAGCATCTCTGGAGAGAAGGAATGGGTGCTGTTCAGGTCAAGACCCTTCTTCAGACTAGTTAGGGATAAGGGAAACAAGAGATATAGACGATGATGTGGAGAGATGAAGAACAATGAATAAAGGATATGCAAAAAAGTACAGATGATAAAAAAAAAATAATTGTTAGCTGTTTGTAGAGTGAAAACGAAAAGCTTACTTGGGTGGGGGAGGGATAGAGAGAGAGGGAATGCCGGTGCTACCTGAAGTGAGAGAAATCAATATTCATACCACTAGGCTGTCCAGAGGGAGGTTGTCCTTGTAAAGGAAAACCTGTTGTCATGCATAATGCCCACAATATGTTTTTAGTTTAATGAACCAATGGTATCTATTTACTGACATGCTGCATACAGACCATAACACAACATAATCACACAAAATAACACAACTTAACACAACATCTTGTATTTGCATAGCACCTTTAACACGGGAAAACATCCACAAATACTTTATAGGAATACTCGAGTAACTTGAAATATGAGATAATCCAATTCATATGAATGTGTGAAACCACAGGATGTAAAGTAACTCTCAGTACATGTCACATTTGTTGCCATGTATTGAAATACAGAATAAATGCATTGTCATGGCAATAATGCAATGCCTGGTGTGAAAACTGGGTGAGTGGAAGAGATAGCAACAGTATTTACAGTGAAGCATATTAGTTCTCTAGGAGGTTGCACTGTTCCACACAGTCCAAATATACATATTGCAGTAACCAATGAGTGTATTAATTTAAAGCAAGCAGGAACCAGCCCTTGAACATCTTCCAAATGTTACTGATATTCAGTAGTTGGTTTTGAAATTAAAAGGACCATTGTCCATGAAGGCAACCACCTTGAAGCAGTAGGTCACCTTAAAGTAATACCTTGTTTAATCTTTCTCCAGATACCACATCTGTTAAAGGGTGGGACGAAGTGAATAAAACATTCTCATATGCATTGTCCAAATGTAGAGACAACAGGGCTGGATTAATTGGATTGGATCAGAACTGAGCTGCAACTACGTTGAGGGGAAGTGTAGCCCTGTTCAATGCTAAGAAACATGTGATGAAGGCATTGAAGTTCTGGGCTCCAACCAGCTCTTTGAACCATATAAACACCATGTATAGAGTTAAAAGATCTTACCAAGCATTAAAAGGCAGTATCATGCACCAGGGGTGAATTACAATCAGAACCAGCTTTACTAAAATGATCAAATTATTCCATTGTCAACGCTTCAGCCATCCTTGTTTGGCCTGTGCAACAAAAGTTAATTTTTCTGACAGTAGCAACAACAATCCACCGTACAACATCTAGCGTGCTCTGCCTCGAGAAATCGTGGCATTGAATCCAGTGGGATGGATATCAGGGGCGGATTCCAACATACCCATGTTGCTTCACAGGGATTCACTTCAGATGGATAGGTGGATATGAACTTCACGATCTAAAAAACTCTGGGATGTCCCTTGAAAGTGCCCTTGTAAAGATGCTAATAATGAGGAATACATTGCCTATAGCCGCACTATTATTGACCTCTCGTGGAAATCTGACCATAGTTTTATTCACCTGAGCATGACTTCCAACAGAAGAGACCATCAATCTGTGGCTCCCAAAGAGAGCGCTGTCTAACTGTTGCATCTAGCTGCCCACATAATTCAAAATGGCAAATCTGGGACACCACGTTGCCAGCTTCGGAGGATTTTAGTTACGGGGAGAGATTTGACAGGCTAGGATTGTTTTCACTTGAACGAAAGAGGCTGAGGGGTGACATAAGAGGATAATATAACTTTACTAGACTAAGTGGGACCCGTTGGGTCCCAGCATCACACAGGAGGGCTGGTCATCCAACGCAATATTCCACCTCTCCACCAATTCTAATATTGGTGGCCAGTTGGGGGCGGGGGGGCTTTCTGGAGCACTAGTATGGGTGTTGTGGGCTGAAGGGACCGGTTTCCAGAGGGCTAGTATGCAAATTGTGCGCCAAATGGATTCTTGGGCTTGCGTCTCAGTCAATCAAACCTGTTGTGCTGGCAACTCACTCACTCATGGCTGGTGGGCTGGTAGTCGACTCACGGCTAATCCTTGAAATTCTATTTCAAGCAGGGTATAAGGCCACCAAATTCAAGTGCAGTTTCTTACCACTTCTAGCAGGGTGCAAGGCCACCAAATTCAAGTGCAGTTTCATACCATTTGAAGTAGGGTGCAAAGCCACTAAAGACAGCGAGTCGTGACCTCTCCCTCCTCCATCTTGCAGAGACTGAGCCACACCCACATTTCTGGGTTTTATAACCACTCCCCCCCCCCCCACCACCCCCACCGGAAAAGGTGTGGCTTTCATGGAGTGATTGACAGGAGAGAGATTCTCAACATTTAAAAAAAAACTAATAACACTTTTATTTTTCATTGATGGGAAGAATTCTCTGCACCTGCTCAGCGGAGGGGGACTGAGTAAGATGGCCAAAAATCACAGCTGTAAGTGGTAGAGTTTTATCTAAAATCAATATACAGTGCAAACAGGAAGTAAGTGCATTTACAGTAGTGCCTTTTAACTTCAAACACCCAAGCCACCATTTGCAGTAAGTAGAGCCTTACAACTTCATGCCACCATTTGCAGTAAGTAGTACCTTTCAACTGCATGCCACCATTTACAGTAAGTGGTGCCTTTCAACTTCAAGCCAATGCACCCAAGCCAACATTTGCAGTAAGTAGTGCCTTTTAACTTCAAGCCATTGCATCCAAGCCACCACTTGCAGTAAGTAGTGGCTATCAACTTCAAACCACACCCAAGCCACACCCAAGCCACCATTAGCAGTAAGAGGTGCCTTTCAACTTCAAGTCAAAGCACCCAAGCCACCATTTGCAGTAAGTAGTGCCTTTCAACTTCAAGCCAAAGCAACCAAGCCACCATTTGCAGTAATAGTGCCTTTCAACTTCATGCTACCATTAGCAGTAAATAGTGCCTTTCAGCTTCAAGCCAATACACCCAAGCCACCATTTGCAGTAAGTAGTGCCTGTCAACCCTCATGCCACCATTTGCAGTAAGTAGTGCCTTTCAACTTCAAGCCAAAGCACCCAAGCAACCATTTGCAGTAAGTAGTGCCTTTCAACTTCAAACCAATGCACCCAAGCCACCACTTGCAGTAAGTAGTGCCTTCAACTTCATGCCACCATTTGCAGTGCCTTTCAACTTAATGCCAAAGCACCCAAGCTACAATTTTCAGTAAGTAGTGTCTTTCAACTGCAAGCCAAAGCAACCAAGCCACCATTTGCAGTAAGTAGTGCCTTTCAACTTAAAGCCAAAGCACTCAAGCCACCATCTGCAGTAAGTAGTGCCTTTCAACTTCAAACCACACCCAAACCACACCCAAGCCACCATTTGCAGTAAGCAGTGCCTTTCAACGTCAAGCCAATGCTCCCAAGCCACCATTTGCAGTAAGTAGTGCCTTTCAACTTCAAACCAATGCACCCAAGCCATCATTTGCTGTAAGTAGTGCCTTTCAACTTCAAGCCACACCCAAACCACACCCAAGCCATAATTTGCAGTAAGTAGTGCCTTTCAACCAAGTCAAAGCTCCCAAGCCACCATTTGCAGTAAGTAGTGCCTTTCAACTTCAAGCCAAAGCAACCAAGCCACCATTCGCAGTAATAGTGCCTTTCAACTTCAAGCCAAAGCAACCAATAGACATTTTTTTGCAAGCTTTAGAACCAATAGTCATTTTTTTGCAAGCTTTAGAACCAATAGACATTTTTTGCAAGCTTTAGAACCAATAGAAATGTTTTTGCAAGCTTCAGAACCAATAGACATTGTTTTGCAAGCTTTAGAACCAATAGACATTTTTTGCAAGATTTAGAAGCAATATACACTTTTTGCAAGCTTTAGAAGAAATAGAGACACTTTTTGCAAGCTTTAGAACCAATAGACATTTTTTGCCAGCTTTAGAACCAATAGACATTATTTTTGCCAGCTTTAGAACCAATAGACATATTTTTGCAAGCTTTAGAACCAATAGAGACATTTTTTGCAAGCTTTAGAACCAATAGACATTTTTTGCAAGCTTTAGAAGCAATAGGCACTTTTTGCAAGCTTTAGAAGAAATAGAGACACTTTTTGCAAGCTTTAGAACCAATAGACATTTTTTTTTGCCAGCTTTAGAACCAATAGACATGTTTTTGCAAGCTTCGGAACCAATAGACATTTTTTTTGCAAGCTTTAGAACCAATAGACATTTTTTGCAAGCTTTAGAACCAATAGACACTTTTTTTTGCAAGCTTTAGAACCAATAGACATTTTGTGCAAGCTTTAGAACCAATAGAGACACGTTTTGCAAGCTTTAGAACCAATAGAGACACTTTTTGCTAGCTTTTGAACCAATAGACAATTTTTTGCAAGCATTAGAACCAATAGAGACACTTTTTGCAAGCTTTAGAACCAATAGACATTTTTTGAAAGCTTTAGAACCAATAGACACATTCTACAAGCATTTTAGAACCACTAAGGGCACTTACATTTGAGTAGACATGTGTTCAGTGTTATTCACAGCTCAGAGAAACGTGACCCTCTGCCTTCCTCCATCTTGAAGAGACTGTGTGGCACACCACTTCCTGGTTTTATAGTCCCTCCCCCCTGCCGCCAGCGGGGGCAGCAGAGAGAATGGGGAATTTTATAAAATCATTAATATCTCTGTCATTTTTAATCAACGGGAAAAATCCTCGGCACACATGCGGTGGAGGGGGGCTCTGAGCAAGGTGGCCAAAAATGACGGCCGTAGGTGGCGGTGTTCTCTCGGAAATCGCAGCACAGATGGCCAAAACCGGTCAAGAACAGACTATTAGTAATATAGATAGATGAGTGATATAGAGTGGGTAGATAGTCAGACTTGTTTTACCATGACCCATTGCATGAAGAAGATGAGGACATAGATTTAAGGTGAAAGGACGGAATTTTTTGGATCTGAGGGGAAAAGTTTTTAAACTGTGACTGGTTGTTATCTCAAATGTGGAAGAAGTGATGGAATTAATTACAGTCATTAAGTCTACTTTTAAGACGTATTTAGACAGGGCCTTAAATAGGCAAAGAATAGAAGGATACGGACCTAATGCTGGCAAACAGTGCTAATGGGCAAATGGTTTGGCATGGATGTGGTGAGCCAAAGGGCCCGTTTCGATGCTGTTGTAGTGGCACCAAACGTGGCGAATAAACAGTTGCTTTATTCAGACATAATAAGTTTGAAATACATACACGTTTGGTCCTCTAACTTATTGTCATTGTTGCTGCAGCTGAGTGAGGGTGTTGTCTCGAGCTCAGCTACCTGTCGACTGGGTTGATCTCAAGGTGCGATATGCTTATGTAGCAGGACACTCCCCTTAACCCATGACGTCACGTGACAGCTCTTGTAACCACTGACGAGGATACGACCGCAAGTGGTCTGACTATCAGCTGACGCCACAATGCATCCCTCTGACTCTGAGTGGAAGGTTTGAGGCCCAGTAATCATTATTGCCCTTACCTATGATGAGCTTTTTTCGGCACTGTGCCTGTACTTGCTGGAGTTTAGAAGAATGAAACATACAGGATAGTGAAAGGATTGGACGGAGTGGATGTGGAGAGGATGTTTCTACTAGTGGGAGAGTCAAGGACTAGAGGCCATAGCCTCAGAATTAAAGGACGTTATTTTAGGAAGGCGATGAGGAGAAATTTCATTAGTCAGAGGGTAGTTAATCTGTGGAAATCTTTGCCACAGAAGCCTGTGGAGGCCAAGTCAGTGGATATTTTTTAAGGCAGAGATAGATTCTTGATTAGAACGGGTTTCAGTGATTATGGGGAGAAGGCAGGAGAATGGGGTTAGGAGGGAGAAATGGATCAGCCATGTTTGATGGGCCAAATGGCCTAATTCTACTCCTATCACTTATGACCTTACCTTTCCTTAAGCTATTTGGACAGGAACCCAATATAGAATCAGGCTTCAATTAATATTTTCTGGTTGCTATTGTATGACTCAGTATAAAATCAGGTCATTTTTGTTTTCAATTTTCCTCCCTGCTTGAAGTTTGTTCATGTTTGACATTCCATTTCAATTATACTTTAAACTAAAACAACCCCAAATGTGCAGGTCTTTTTTTTAACAAAGCAAACAAGTTCTGTGTAATTTGAAATGCAAAGTTTTGATTGCTGCACTTGCATCCAAGATGTTAATTATTTAAGTGGAAATTTTACTTAATGAATATTATTTAAATGATTCTAAAGGGCTTGTCCCGTTTAGGCGACTTTTTAGGCGAGTGCAGGAGACTCTGCGCTCGCCACATGATCGCCACATGGTCGCCACAAGTTCGCTGGTGGTCTCTGGTGAGTCTCCTTCATGGTTGCTAGGAGTTCCCGCATTTTGGGAACTAGTCGCGGCATCAGTATGGTCGCCGCAAATTTTTCTACATGTTGAAAATTTTTCTGCGACCAAATATTGGTCACCATGGAGAAAATCGATAATCCTGTAGTCGTAGGTGCGGTTGTAGTGGGGTCGCCATGTAGTTATGGGCAGTAGAGGTAGTCGTGGGTAGTTTTAGTTAATCGCCTTTGCTGACCGGGCTTTTTCATTGGCTCATTGGGGAAAAAAGAACGTAAGCACGTGTTTGCAGAACCAAGGATAACCGACTGGTAATGTTAAATGCCCGCCGAACTTCATAGCTGTGTATCTCTGGCTTATTAAAAGTTTTCTGGATTCTTAAAAGTGTCTCCACTCCTTCTCCACCCCTTCTTCCCCCTTCTCCCACCTTCTCCCCTCCCCCCCCTCCTCCCACCTCTTTAAAAAGACTTACCGTACACTGTGCTAGCCATCTTAACCTTCCTGTTCATTACGGTGTGTATCTGTATCACCTTGGAATTTCCCCCCGCTTGCCCTGGCCCCCGCCTTTGCGATGTGTTTGTGTGTGTGTTCCACTCTGACAGTCGCCGTTCCAGTTCCTGGTTTTGCAGGCGAGTGCCGGCGACTTGACAGTCGCAGGCAGTCCGCTGAAAAATTGCCTAAGTGGGACAGACCCTTTAGATGAGTTGGTGTCAGTTATCATCTTGAATTTGTTCAGAGGGATTAAAAAAATGTCAAATTGACAATGGGAATATGTAATATTTATTATCTTTTAAGGCACGGAGTAGTACATGGAAGTGAAACTACCCACTGACTTCCACATGCATATATGTTGAATGCCCTTGTCGACATTCCTGAGGGTTGATGTCATCACAATGTAAGAAGCAGGACTGAATCATCGCCCTCATCACCACTATCTTGTCTGACCCCAATAATACTGGCTTTTGCCATACCTGCTGACAGTCATAAGGTCATAAGTGATAGGAGCAGAATTAGGCCATTTGGCACATCAAGTCTACTCCGCCATTCAATCATGGCTGATCCCTCTCTTCCTCCTAAACCCATTCTCCTGAATTCTCCCCATCACCCCTGATACCCATACTAATCAAGAATCTATCAATTTCTGCCTTAAAAGTATTGTTGACCTGGCCTCCACACCTTCTGTGGCACAGAGTTGCACAGATTCACCACAGATTCAGTGTGCAAAATAACCAAGCATCCCCAGATCCCTTGAGCAGAGAATTCCAAAGATTCATAACTTGCTTCCATCATGAATGGGTGATATTTTATTCTGAAGCCATGCCCTGGGTTCCAGCATCATCCACAAGTAGAATATAAGTGAGAATACTCAGTTGTAGTTTGGGTTATTGCACCTGATATCACAATGTCAATCAGAGCAGAGCACCCCACCTTTAGATTTCCAATCTGTTGGCCTCACCCAGGGCACCAGTTGAATCATTTATTAATTTACTTCAGTGCTTTTAGAAGCGTCGCTGCTTCCATGCTTTTGGATTCCTGCTCCTCGTTACAGTTCAGTGGCTCTGGCTGCAGAGGAAGTGTGAATATTGGGTGAAAGGGCCAATGGGGATGGCAGGATGAGGTGTAAATAAAACCCTCACCCTCAATGCCTGTTGGTACAGATGACACTGTGCACTGTAGTGCACGATAATGTCTAAAATTACAATACAATGTGATGTGATGATATTAAGTGCACCCTTTCTAGAGTCCAAAGCTTAAGTCAAGATGTAAGTGCATGCCCTCACGTTAGGAAGATTATACTGTACCAACCTACATTTCAAAGGCTAATTTACTTCTCTATATTAGTCTTTGTTCTGAATGGGTTAAGCTGCCAATAATCGTTATTTTGAGTCTTGGGTCTCTCCTCCCTATCATGGAGGAAATACTTTCAGCTAACAAAGCAGTTTAAACATAGTTATATTTTTTTATTCCACCGATGTTATAATTTCCAAAGGATTTCCAAAACACATGTATAGTACAATACTAGAAAAACATAACAATGAGTTTCATACAATCAAATAATTTATTGAGGATGAAAGCTGAGCAGTGGCTTCTGTGTTTCTTTTCTCTACAAATATCAGTCCACCCTCACTGCTTTCCAACATTTATGCAGTTTTTTCTTTTGGTCACATCATCTGCATGCGATGTTTGTAGTAACATTGACCAGGTACGGTGATTGGAATGGCTTATAACTTGCAACATAATCAACATGAACCACTATGGGGGTTTTTTGAGAGTTGATGGTGTAGATGTTAGAATCTTGAACAAAAAAAAAAAATGCTGAGTGGGTGTGGCAGCATCTGTGATGGTGATTTTTCAGATTGGGACCCTTCTTCAGACTGTTGAAGGGTCCTGGCACAAAACATCGGCAATCCATTCTCTCCATAGATGCTGCCTGACCCACTGAGTTACTTCAGCAACTTGTGTTTTGCTATGGTATATTCTGAGCAGTTCAGGAGAAATTTACCAGTATAATCTACAGTGCCTGCTGCTCCACTGTACTACCCTCATTAGAGTGCTAAACTATGGAAAATGCCTTCAAATATTTCTGACCTATATACAATTCCAATTCATGTCTTCCTTCCTTCTTTTCCACTCAGCATCCTGAGCTTTTTAACACGTGGGTTATCGCAGTGAAAAACCGCTATAAGGTTCAACATTAATAAGCAGTTCATTTTCCACTTTCCACAGAGTGAACTTCACTTCATTTACCAGTAATGTGGCTAGCAGCAAATTTCGGTAATCTGACAATAGTTCTCAACTCTTTGCTCATTTGTGGAAAGTCCACCCGTAATTTATTCAGCACTTACATCTCATGTACATTGTGGGTCTGAGCTCCTCTAGTCCCAGAAGATTTGAGTTATTGGGAAAATCTGAATTAAAGTTTTGACCCTTCCCATCAACATTGGCTTTATACTGCCCACGAGTTATTTTTAAGAACCTACTTTCCGCTGAGCCACACACGCTGCAGTGCACATGACTAAATCACTGCAGGCACATTCTAAGTGACAAGTTCTCTGCAAATCACTGAAAAATAGGACTTTCCCAGGTATCAAACAGTCAAAGGAAGACACAAAATACTCAGCGGGTCAGGCAGCATCCCTGGAGAACATGGAGAGATGATGTTTGACTAGAACAAGTAATTCACCCCCATTATGCAAGTGTTACCTTCACCTCCACATGACCCTCTCCAGTGTTAACACTTTTAACCTTTTTTTGGGGGGGGAAACCGACACCAAATGAAAATAAAATGAAGGAGCTGGCGAATATAGTATTACGGACAATAGTGGTACACTGGGTAAAATCAGCCTTCAGAGATAAACATGATCTTGCCTAATATAACAAAATAATTTGAAGGTAGGATTTATATTAACTACTAGACTAAGTGGGACCCGTTGGGTCCCAGCATCACACAGGAGGGCTGGTCATCCAACGCAATATTCCACCTCCCCACCAATTCTAATATTGGTGGCCATTTGGGGGGGGGGGGGTTCTGGAGCGCTAGTATGGGTGTTGTGGGCTGAAGGGACTGGTTTCCAGAGGGCTAGTATGCAAATTGTGCGCCAAATGGATTCTTGGGCTTGCGTCTCAGTCAATCAAGCCTGTTGTGCTGGCAACTCATTCATTCACGGCTGGTGGGCTGGTAGTTGACTCACGGCTAATCCTTGAAATTCTATTTCAAGCAGGGTATAAGGCCACCAAATTCAAGTGCAGCTTCTTACCACTTCTAGCAGGGTGCAAGGCCACCAAATTCAAGTGCAGTTTCATACCATTTGAAGTAGGGTGCAAAGCCACTAAAGACAGTGAGTCGTGACCTCTCCCTCCTCCATCTTGCAGAGACGGAGCCACACCCACATTTCCGGGTTTTATAAACCCTCCCCCCGCCCCCTCCCACCCCCCACCGGAAAAGGTGTGGCTTTCATGGAGTGATTGACAGGAGAGAGATTTTCAACATTAAAAAAAAAACTAATAACACTTTTATTTTTCATTGATGGGAAGAATTCTCTGCACCTGCTCAGCGGAGGGGGACCGAGTAAGATGGCCAAAAATCACAGCCGTAAGTGGTAGCGTTTTATCTAAAATCAATATACAGTGCAAACAGGAAGTAAGTGCATTTACAGTAGTGCCTTTTAACTTCAAGCCAAAGCACCCAAGCCACCATTTGCAGTAAGTAGTGCCTTACAACTTCATGCCACCATTTGCAGTAAGTGGTGCCTTTCAACTTCAAGCCATTGCACCCAAGCCACCATTTGCAGTAAGTAGTGCCTTTTAACATCAAGCCATTGCATCCAAGCCACCATTTGCAGTAAGTAGTGGCTATCAACTTCAAACCACACCCAAGCCACACCCAAGCCACCATTAGCAGTAAGAGGTGCCTTTCAACTTCAAGCCAAAGCAACCAAGCCACCATTTGCAGTAATAGTGCCTTTCAACTTCATGCTACCATTAGCAGTAAATAGTGCCTTTCAACTTCAAGCCAATGCACCCAAGCCACCATTTGCAGTAAGTAGTGCCTGTCAACCTCATGCCACCATTTGCAGTAAGTAGTGCCTTTCAACTTCAAGCCAAAGCTCCCAAGCCACCATTTGCAGTTAGTGCCTTTCAACTTCAAACCAATGCACCCAAGCCACCACTTGCAGTAAGCCGTGCCTTCAACTTCATGCCACCATTTGCAGTGCCTTTCAACTTAATGCCAAAGCACCCAAGCTACAATTTGCAGTAAGTAGTGTCTTTCAACTTCAATCCAAAGCAACCAAGCCACCATTTGCAGTAAGTAGTGCCTTTCAACTTAAAGACAAAGCACCCAAGCCACCATCTGCAGTAAGTAGTGCCTTTCAACTTCAAGCCACACACAAGCCACACCCAAGCCACCATTAGCAGTAAGAGGTGCCTTTTAACTTCAAGTCAAAGCTCCCAAGCCACCATTTACAGTAAGTAGTGCATTTCAACTTCAAGCCACACCCAAACCACCATTTGCAGTAAGTAGTGCCTTTCAACTTCAAGTCAGCTCCCAAGCCACCATTTGCAGTAAGTAGTGCCTTTCAACTTCAAACCAAAGCAACCAAGCCACCATTCGCAGTATTAGTGCCTTTCAACTTCAAGCCAAAGCTCCCAAGCCACTATTTGCAGTAAGTAGTGCCTTTCAACTTCAAGTCAAAGCTCCAAAGCCACCATTTGCAGTAAGTAGTGCCTTTCAACTTCATGCCACCATTTGCAGTAAGTGGTGTCTTTCAACTTCAAGCCACACCCCAGCCACACCCAAGCCATCATTTGCAGGAAGTAGTGCCTTTCAACTTCAAGCCACAATTTGCAGTAAGTAGTGCCTTTCAACTTCAAGCTAATGCACCCACGCCCCCCATTTGCAGTAAGTAGTGCCTTTCAACTTCAAGCCACACCCAAGCCACCATTTGCAGTAAGCAGTGCCTTTCAACTTCGTCAAAGTTCCCAAGCCACCATTTGCAGTAATAATGCCTTTCAACTTCAAGTCAAAGCTCCCAAGCTACCATTTGCAGTAAGTAGTGCCTTTCAACTTCAAGGCAAAGCAACCAATCCACCATTTGCAGTAAGTAGTGCCTTTCAACTTCAAGCCACACCCAAGCCACCATTTGCAGTAAGAAGTGCCTTTCAACTTCAAGCCAAAGCAACCAAGCCACCATTTGCAGTAAGTAGTGCCTTTCAACTTCATGCCACCATTTGCAGTAAGTGTTGTCTTTCAACTTCAAGCCACACCCAAGCCACCATTTGCAGTAAGTAGTGCCTTTCAACTTCATGCCACCATTTGCAGTAAGTGTTGTCTTTCAACTTCAAGCCACACCCAAGCCACCATTTGCAGTAAGTAGTGCCTTTCAACTTCAAGCCAAAGCTCCCAAGCCACCATTTGCAGTAAGTAGTGCCTTTCAACTTCAAGCCAAAGCTCCCAAGCCACCATTTGCAGTAAGTAGTGCTTTCAACTTCATGCCACCATTTGCAGTAAGTAGTGCCTTTCAATTTCAAGACACACCCATGCCAAGCCAACCAGGGGAGGGGAGGAGGGGGGGGGGGGGGGGGGGGGGGGGGGGGGGGGGGGGGGGGCTTTCTTGAGCGCTAGTATGAACCATTTTAGAACCAATAGACATTTTTTTGCAAGTTTTAGAACCAATAGAGACACTTTTTGCAAGCTTTAGAACCAATAGACATTTTTTACAAGCTTTATAACCGATAGACATTCTTTGCAAGCTTTAGAACCAATAGACACTTTTTGCTAGCTTTAGAAGCAATAGAGACACTTTTTGCAAGCTTTAGAACCAATAGAGACACTTTTTTGCAAGCTTTAGAACCAATAGACACTTTTCTTGCAAGCTTTAGAACCAATAGATATTTTTGCAAGCTTTAGAACCAATAGAAACACTTTTTGCAAGCTTTAGAACCAATAGAGACACTGTTTGCTAGCTTTAGAACCAATAGACACTTTTTTTGCAAGCTTTAGAACCAATAGACATTTTTTGCAAGCTTAAGAACCAATAGAGACACTTTTTGCAAGCTTTAGAACCAATAGACATTTTTTGCAAGCTTTAGAACCAATAGAGACACGTTTTGCAAGCTTTAGAACCAATAGACATTTTTTGCAACCTTTAGAACCGATAAACATTTTTTTGCAAGCTTGAGAACCAATAGACATTTTTTGCAAGCTTTAGAACCGATAGATATTTTTTGCAAGCTTTACTTTGCAAGAGACGTCTTTTGCAAGCTTTAGAACCAATAGACACATTTTTGCTAGCTTTAGAATCAATAGACAGTTTTTGAAAGCTTTAGAACCAATAGACGCATTCTACAAGCATTTTAGAACCACTAAGGGCACTTACATTTGAGTAGACATGTGTTCAGTGTTATTCACAGCTCAGAGAAACGTGACCCTCTGCCTTCCTCCATCTTGAAGAGGCTGTGTGGCACACCACTTCCTGGTTTTATAGTCCCTCCCCCCTGCCGCCAGCGGGGGCAGCAGAGAGAATGGGGAATTTTATAAAATCATTAATATCTCTGTCATTTTTAATCGACGGGAAAAATCCTCGGCACACATGCGGCGGAGTAAGGTGGCCAAAAATGACGGCCGTAGGTGGCGGCGTTCTCTCGGAAATCGCAGCACAGATGGCCAAAACCGGTCAAGAACAGACTTTTAGTAATATAGATAGATGGTCGTAGAGTCATAGAGTCATAGAACGTTGAAAAGGGCTCTTCGGCCCATCTTGCCCACAGCGACCAACATACCCTATCTGCACTAGTCTCACCTGCCAGCGTTTGGCCCATATCCATCGAAATCTTTCCTATCCATGTCCTTGTTCAAATGTTTTTTAAACATTGTGATAGTACTCGCCTCAACCACCTCTTCCAGCAGCTTGATCTATATACCCACCACCCTTTGTGTAAAAAAAGATGCCCCTCAGGTTCTTGGTAAATCTTCCCCCACCCCCTCCCCCGTTCACCTTAAATTCATTCTTGATCCCTCTACTTTGGGTTCTTGATTCCTCTACTTTGTGTATCAGAGCTATTTAATATAACTGAATTAAAGTGGTAGACCAATGTATTTCACAGATGGAGATTGACAACTTCAAAAGATTCCACGGCTTTTAGTCTTCTAGTTTATATCTCCAATTGTTCATATTCCTCAGTAAGGAGAGTGGAAGTCTGCGGATTTTGCTGTCTAGCTCCTTGGAAAGAACCACTGGAAGGTTTCCAACTCCCACAAATGACTGTGGAACAACCACAGTGTCTGGAACTTATTTTTGGGTTCAAATAGCTGTTGACTGTCGCTGGTGATTGTAAGCACTAAACAGGGGGC